>NC_091818.1:902500-932500 GCF_041296235.1 Equus asinus
AGGACTCCGTCCCCTAGTCGGCAGACGGCCCTGGGACAGGGACGTTCGCCAAAACCTCCCCAAGGCCGCTTTCCGTGACCGAGTCGGCCTCCCCGCCTGTACTCGTCCCGGCCCGAGAAACGAGACGCGGGGTGGATCGGGACCAGGCCACGCACCAGGCCGGCCGGCGCGGCATCCTCCCTCCCCCGACCTGACCTGACCTGGACGAACGCCTCCCCATCGCCCGCCCCCGCGAGGCTGATCCGTCCGGCCTGTGAGGAGGCCGCTTGTCGGGCGCCACCTGCTGCCCGGCATCCTCTTATATAGTGTTCGAGGAGGTCGACCAGGTGGCCCGGCCTGGATTGGGGGGGGGGGGCGCGGGGTGCGGTGTCCCGGGCGGCGGGGGACGGGGGGGTAGGAGTGGAGAGGGAAAGGTGGGCGTGGAGAATGCCGGGGTCGGGGGTCGGCGCGGGGCGGGGCGGGAGTTGGGGATAGGGGAGGGGCGGGAGGCCGTCTGGACATGGAGGGTCGGAAGAGCGGTGGTGACAATGATTTTCATTATCATTTAGAAAGAAGAACGTGGACTTCTTTAGAGGAGTCCTTTGAATAGCTTCTCCATTTAGTTAACATACATCCAAATGGAGGTCGGGAAACTTGGGTCCTGTTAACATATGGATGGAAGTGGAAAGAACTATCGCGATGACCGTCCTTGTGTTTCTTTTATTTTTTCTTTCTTCCTGCTCCCCAAAGCCGCCCCCCCCACCCCCGCCCCGCCCCGCCCCGCCCCGCCCCGTCCCGTCCCGTCCATAGTTGTAGGTTCCAGTGGTAGGTCTTTCGCGTTTCTGCTATGTGGGACGCCGCCTCGGCGTGGCTTGAAGGGCGATGCTGGGTCTGGGGCTGCGCCCAGGATCCGAACCGGTGAAAACCTGGGCCGTCGAAGCCGGGGGCCGGGGTGGGGGGCGCATACTTGACCGCTCGTCCACGGGCTCGGCCCCTGGCCCCTTGTTTTCTAGGGAGAGAGACAGAGAGACCCGATCCATTTTCCCTTGGCCTCTAAAGCGTGCGTGTGGTCGAAAGGCGACAGAGAGAGGGGTTCTGGTCCAGAAAGCCCCGACTGCGCTGCCGCGGGGATCGGTCGGTTCCGCCCGAACCGTCCGAGTCGGAAAGGAACGGACAGCTTTCCTCCTTTGGGCCCCTGACTTGGGGCCGACAGGGGAAGAGGAACAGGCCTCTCTCCCTCACACCCTGGTCCCTTCCTCCAGGACGCCCTCCTTCTAGTCAGCCCGCCTCTGGCTTTTCCACACGCCGACGACCGCTCGTCGGCATGGACCCACCTTCCTTGGGGGACACCACCACACGACTCTCCCACTCGTCTGCCTGCCTTTCGTTGGCGTCGCTGCCAAAGGCGAGGGGTAGGGGTGGCGGTGGCAGGGACGGCAGGGGCCCAGCGGCTCTCTGGCGGGTGAAGAAGTCTTGCTGGTTCTCCTAGGTCGGTGATCTTTCTCGATCTCCACACACATTCTTCGTTTGGGGAGCCAAGAGACGCCCTCTGAGGAATCCCTATGGCCAGGGTCGATCACTTACTCGCTCACTGCCTCGGCCTCGGCCTCGGCCTCTGTCCGTCTTGTCTCTCTCCCTCCCTCCCTCCCTCCCTCCCTCCCTCGTCGGTCTCTGTGTGTGGACGTCTAGGTGGAGGCGAGGCAGGGAGGCCACCCACCCACCCACCCACCCACCCACCTACCTCGTGGTTTACCACACGCTCTACACGGAGGTAGAATTCCCATCCCACCGAATCCATCCTTTCCACGGGACACAAGCCAGTGGCCTTCGGGAGTCTCTCTCCCCAAGGTGGCGCATCCGTCATGGCTATCTATTTCCAGAAGGTTTCCGTTTCCATCCCCTCCCCCCGAAAGAAAAAACGGCCCCACTCCCGGATCTGCCCCACCACGATCACCACCACCACTGCTGCCGCCGCCGCCGCCGCCATCTGCTGTCGCCCTCTAGGGTTGGACCGTTCTAGCTCTCTCCTCTGTGTGGAATCGCAACGTAGGTCGCCTTGGATGTCTGGCACCTCTCACTTAGCAGAAGGTTTTGGAGGCTAAGGCTGGGCCACGCTTTGGCCCGGGTCAGTGTTCCGTTCCTCCGGACGGCTTCCTCGTTTTCCACGAGAAGGAGCCGTGAAGACGGAAAGGAAGGGCGGATGGATGGCTTTTCCCGTGCTACCGAGTCCCTCTCCCCTTTTCCCCAAAGCGTGAGGGGCGGTCGAGAGGATCGTCTCTGATGACAAAAGTCAGAGGCACCCCGGGTCAGACACCGTGCGAGGCGTTGGTGTGTTCTCGAGAGGAGAACACGTCCCCGTCAACGTTTCCTGTCGTTCTCGTTCCGAAAGGATTCACGCGCCACCCCGTCTCCCTCAAGGTCTTAGGGCTGTCGTGCTCCGCAGCCGTCACGTGTCGTGGATCCTGGGCACCACCACGCCACCCCGCCCCCCCCCCCCCGCCATAGCTGTCGATCGCTATGTGGCACGCCTACGTTTGCCCAAAAGAGCAGTCCGATGGACAGCGTGGTGCTTTTCCCAGCAGGCAGGCAGGTGAGAGTCACCCCTCTAGAAGGTTTCCAAGCCCCGTTCCATTCTCAGAGGCAGCTCCTTTGGCCATCAAGGAGGCAGGCGATGGGGGTGGGGGTGGGGATGGGGATGGGGCAGGGGCCTCTGTCCCTCTGTCGCGGTAGAAATGATTGGGAAAGGAGGGACGATGGGCGTAGGTCGACCATCCTGGGCGGTGGTGCTTTGGGAGCTTTTTCTAGAAGAAGGAGCGAACGGCGTTCCCTGGGAAGGGAGGAAACCAGAGGAGGTCCCCCTCAGACCGACCTGGCACGAGAAGGACACACTCTCTCTCTCTCTCTCTCTCTCTCTCTCTCTCTCTCTCTCCCTTTTCTTCCTGACTTGAAATCAGGAGACAAAACTCCCCTGCCAAAGGGGCCCTCCCAAAACGGGGAGTGAGGAAGACCTCCTTCTCTTCACGGCTGAAGTTCTCCCTGCCTTTCCTGGACGGGAAGGATAGCACCTACGCCCGCTGCCGTCGGTGACTTTTAGTCCCCCTGGAGAGGAAGAAATTCTTTCCCGTGGCCGAACCCTGGCGGTTCGTTCGTGCTGCAGAGGACGTGACCCTCTCTGACACACCCAGGAACCTCCTCGCTCCGGGTCGAGGAGAGGGAGTTCTGTTCTGTGGTTTAGAACGGTGCTTAAAAAGGGATGTCGCTTACAAAGGGTCCTCGTCCCCCTTCCTAAACCTAAACGGACGGCTCGGCTCGGAGGCGTGAGATACGTTTCGCATCCTCCTCGTCGTCTTCACTCAAAGTTTTATTGGAGTTTGGAAGATTTTATTTTTTGTCTTTCCTTTTTCTCCCCAAAGCCCCCCGGTACATAGTTGTGTGTTCTTCGCGGTGGGTCCTTCTAGCGGTGGTATGTGGGACGCCGCCTCAGCGTGGTTTGATGAGCAGTGCCGTGTCCGCGCCCGGGATCCGAACGAACCGATGAAACACTGGGCTGCCTGCAGCGGAGCGCGCGAACTTAACCACTCGGCCACGGGGCCAGCCCCTTACTGGATTTTCAAAACAACTCCGGGGGCCGGCCCGGTGGCGCGGCGGTGAAGTTCGCACGTTCTGCTCCGCCGGCCCCGGGTTCGCCGGTCCGGATCCCGGGCGCAGGACCCGGCACCGCTTGGCGAGCCACGCTGTGGCAGGCGTCCCACCTGGAAAGTAGAGGGGGATGGGCACGGATGTCAGCTCAGGGCCAGTCTTCCTCGGCCGACAGAGGAGGATTGGTGGCAGATGTTCGCTCAGGGCTCATCTTCCTCAAAAATAAAATAATAAATCGATTCGATAAAATGTCAAATAACACAACCGCGGGATCACGCTTAGAGTCACCCTTGGCCCGATGATGCCACTCCCCACCCCCCCCACCCCCCTGCCCCCCACCATTTGGAGGTGCCGTCAGTGGGATTCGTTCCTGTTTGTCCATCTTTCTTCCTCTTTTTTTTTTTTTTTTTAAAGACTGGCACCCGAGCTCATTGCCAATCTTTTCTTTTCTTTTTATTCCTCCTCCTTCTTCTTCTTCTCCCCAGAGCACCCCAGTACCTAGTTCTATATTCTCTTTGAGGGTCCCTCTGGTTCTGCCGTGTGGGACGCCACCTCAGCGTGGTTTGATGAGCGGTGCCGTGTCCGAGCCCAGGATCCGAACCTTCCAAGCCCCGGGCCGCTGAAGCGGAGCGTGCAAACTCAACCGCTCGGCCACGGGGTCAGCCCCTTCCTTCCTTCCTTCCTTCCTTCCTTCCTTCCTTCCTTCCTTCCTTCCTTCCTTCCTTCCTAAGGAGGAGGAGGCAGGCACTGTGTGAAGTCGCCAGTGAGTCTGTGGAAAGAGACGGAGGATTTCCCATGGGAAGCCGGGGCGGGGGACACGGACCGATGTCGTGCGAACTTGAAGGTGAAAGATCAAAAAACCCACACACGCCTAGAGCGGTGGGTTGCCCGTTAGGAGTTTGCTTGCCGGGCCCATAACGCAGGGCTCATCGATGAGCCAAACCGTCCGTGATCCTCAAGCAGTCTAGTAGGGTTAGAGAAAGGAGGGGGGCACTCTTTCTGCCCCAGATGAGGCGAGTTTCTCAGACAGCCACCCTGCCCCAACATCTTCCCTCCCTGCCTCCCGGCCCTTGGTGGACTGCGGCCTAAGGGTGGGGGAATTGAAGAAAGCCGTTCAATGGAAAAAAGCCCGAGGCCATGGGAGAGAGCTTCCTGCACTTGAATGAAGCCCTGACGCCAGGCCCATCGGAATGAATG
The DNA here is from genome assembly GCF_041296235.1 of Equus asinus. Classification (NCBI taxonomy): domain Eukaryota; kingdom Metazoa; phylum Chordata; class Mammalia; order Perissodactyla; family Equidae; genus Equus; species Equus asinus. The sequence continues at coordinate 907,316 of NC_091818.1, forward strand.
GGCCTGACCTCCCCTCCCCCCTCCCCCCTCCCCCCTCCCAGGCTGGCGACTCGGCAGTGGAAGGCTAGGGGTTTCTTCCGAAATGGTGAACCGGCCCCCTTGTCCACAGGAAAACCACACACGGGTACAGCCTAGGCCGGATCTCAGGCCAAGTCGTCAGGGTGGCAAGATGATGGCGGATGAGAGGAAACTTGTTCTGGGACCGCACCGCCCCCCCCCCATCGCCTCTCTGGCTGAGAAGAGGGCTGGGGAGCGGTGAGGGTCAGGGGGAGAGTGGGGGCGGGGCCGGGACAGGGACCACCGGGCAGTAGGACGGGAGTAGCCCTGAGGCCTGCCTGCCTGCTTCCTTCCCTGCCGGCGCAGGGCTGAGAGAGGCACGGGGCACGCTGGCTCCTGCCCCTTCACTCATTCGGGAAGCCTCCTGTTGTTGCTCCTGAGGTGCCGGCTGCGGTGACAGACAGAGCAAAACTCCTCTCTCTGTCTATTTCTTCAAAGGCCCGAGTCTGAGCTACGACAGATTCCCCTGTGGCTCGACCCGCAACCTCCCATCCTGCCAGACCAGACCCCTTGTCTAAAAACCTCCACTGGAGGAGCTCTTCCACCTGACTCGGAAAGGAAACACCAGCCCCGCCTCAGCCTCACACCCACCACCACCACCACCACCCGCCCCCCCCCCCCGCCCCACTCTCCTCCGGACCCAGATACCTAACAGAGGGAACAAAAATCCAAAAATCCTGCTGCTCTCCTTCTACCACCTCCACTTCAGAAGAGTCAGTCTCCCCCGAACACCTCAGACTCTGTGACTTCCCGCGGCCTCCCTTTCCCCGTCCCCATTCTCTCCCCGGACGGGCCCCATCTTACACTTGAACGACAGCTCCACCGCTCGGGGCAGCTGGACACGATGTCCCAAAGTGGCCCGGACGGTAGCCTGGTCGATTCCAAAGGACCCACGCACGCAGTCGGCCATAAACGTGGTGTGGAGATCGTGGACGTTTGCGGGCCTCTGATGAAATCGCTGCTCCGGGGACCCCGGCGTCTAGGACCCGTCTTCTCCGTGTTCTTCACACCGTTGCTCCTGGGCCGGTTATTCTCTTCCCTCTCACTGACCTTAACGTTTTGTCTCTGCCATTGAATTTTGACTGTGCGAATGTGACTTGCCGCTGTAGGGCTGCGTGGATCTCTCAGGCATCCTGCTGTGCCGTGCGGGGGGGGGGGGGAATCCTTGGTGGGTGGGTCGATAGACGTCCCTTTGGTTGTGCCCTGGAGGGGAGAGACAGAGGGGACGACTCAATCCACCACGAACGCTGATGTCGCTCCGATAAACCTGTAGCGGTGATTCTAGTTTATGGCCCGTGTCCTGAAAATAACTTCCCGAAGGGCCAGCCCGGCGGCACAGCGGTTAAGTTCGCACGTTCCGTTTTGTCAGCCAGGGGTTCGCAGGTTCGGATCCAGGGTGCGGACGTGGCGCCGCTTGGCGAGCCACGCTGTGGTCAGCGTCCCGCCTATCAAGGGGAGGGGGATGGGCACGGATGTTAGCTCGGGACCACTCTCCCGGGGCAAAAAGAGGAGAATTGGCAGCAGGTGTCAGCTCGGGGCTCGTCTTCCTCGAAAAATAAATTAATTAAATTAATAAAAACAACTTCCCAAACCTCTCTGATAACTTGAAGCTTTGAAGTTTTGCGAGGTGAAATCAGGTGATAAAAAAGTCCACGGACGGGGGCGGCCCCGTGGCCGAGTGGTTAAGTTCACAAGCTCCCCTTCGGCGGCCCAGGGTTTTGCCGGTTCAGATCCCGGGCACGGCACGGACACGGCACCGCTCGTCGGGCCGTGTGGAGGCGGCGTCCCACATGCCACAACTGGAAGGGCCCTCAACTAAGATAGACAACTATGTCATGGGGGGGATTGGGGGAGAAAAATCGGGAGGGGGGGAAAAGAAAACAAAAACGGAAGATTGGCAACAGGCGTTAGCTCTGTGAGGGCCGATCTTCCTCACCCAAAAACTAAAGTGAGATGAAATCAAATAAAGCGAAGGAAAAGATAAACCTATGAAATCCCATGTTTCTAAAAGTGGCCAAGTGTTTAGAAATTGGCCAAGCGACGGAATGCTCATGGGAAGGACAGTTCCTAATTGCTGGCTTCTTAGTTTTCACCAAAATTAAGGTTCGTGAGGGTTAAAAAATCTACTTAACAAATGCGATGAAAGCCACTAGGCCGGCCCGGTGGCGCGCTGGTTAAGTGTGCCTGTTCCGCTTCGCCGGCCCGGGGTTCGCCAGTTCGGATCCCGGGGGTGGACGTGGCACCGCTGGGCGAGCCACGTGGTGGTAGGCGTCCCACATATGAAATAGAGGAAGATGGGCACGGAGGTGAGCTCAGGGCCAGCCTTCCTCGGCAAAAAGAGGAGGATTGGCAGCAGTTAGCTCAGGGCTCATCGTCCTCAAAACAAAACAAAACAAAACAAAAAGCCACTAAAAGTGAATATGGGAAACATCTTTGTGTTCAAGGAAAGTGAGATGGCTGCCTTCAGGCAAGAGGGCCTAAAAAGTAAAGATCGTTTTGTCTGTGAAAAGGTGATCAAAGTTTCACGGGGAAAATAATCTGAGAAAAAGGCCTGTTCGTGGTCAAGTGGCCTAAAATTGGAACGAGTGGACAGATAGAAATGGCGAGCGATAGGATCTATGGGAGTCTATGAGGAAGCCATTGGGTGTCGGCCTAATTCGGCCTGACAGTGTTTTTCGAAAAGGGCCTGACGTGGCCGTCGAGCACGCATCGCATCGTAGATCCGCTTTACACATTTCCTACGGCAAGAACCAATGCCCTTAAGGGAAAGGAGCAGCTTCCCCGTGCTCGGGCCTTTCCTTAAGGAGAGGCATCTTTCCTTAGGCTAGGAGCGGATGGTTGCGCTCACCTTTGACCATCCGGCTCCCCTGTGACCACCCAGGCCCAGACAACAGACCTGCCACCCAGCAGTGTCTGTCGATCGCTGTGCCGACAGAGCAGTCTCGCGACTATCATCCAAGGGACCTTTCGATCCTATGTGAAACGTCCTCTCTGGGGGTCTAGAAGCACTCTGTACACCCCACTTCCCGGGCACCCTCTCTTCCTTCGGGAAGAAAGGCCCCGGGCCACAGTCCTCACATTTTAGCTCAGAATAAACGCACCCCGATTTTCACGGATAGATTGGTTCCGGATTATTTCCGTCGACAGAATGGAATCAAGTCAATGAGTTTCAAGATCGGAGGGAAGCTGATGCAAAATCAGAATTTGTTTTTCTCACTCCCGAAAGGATACTTTTCTCTAACTTCTAGTCTCCTCCTGATAAAGACATTGGAAAATGTTTCTCTTGACCTCTGAGGGAATCGACACCAAAGACAGAGATCCTCCATTTTGTCAGAATGATTTCCTAGGCCTCCAATGGAGGAGGCCTCCCTCGGACGGGAGCTCAGCTTTTGTTTTGCAACAGTTTTCCTCTCTCTGCTTGCCTTTAACATCTCCTTTCCCGTTCTTCTTTTTTGGAAGGGAAATACGTGCACCGCTGGGGAAAAAAAAAAAAAAAGAATTTTCTAAATGACCAAAGAAGATCTACGACTGTTGTTATTTTGGTTTCACGGAGCAGTTCCACGTCCACATTTACTCCATTTTAAACACCCACACACACTCACAGCACGGCGCTGTGAGGATGTCCCGGGGAACTCGATTTGTGGAGGGAATGGCTGTGAGGTCTCTGCCCCCCAACCCCCACCATTTGGGTGCTTCTGCTTGTTGATGAGGACGGGAAGCCCTGCTGAAATCCATATTCTTATCACCACACGTGCATCTGCACCCATGCTCCCCCCCGTGTGTCGTCTTTGGGCTTTGCTGTGGCCCCGTGCGGAGGGAGACCTGTTTTGTGTTGTAAACTTTTCCGCGGCCAAGCGGCTCGGTCCTTTCCTCTACGACTTGTGGGCTCTGTCTGTCCGTCTGCCTTAGAGAGACCCTCTGGGCCGGAAGTGACAGGCTGCACACAATTCCTGACAGACTGCGGACAATTCCTCCGTCGTCACGGTCCTTCTCTGATGACGTGCATGGTTTCGGTTTGACAGCGACCCCCACCCCCCACCCCGCCGTGATTTTCTAAGTCCTCCCGGGAGCCCGGGAAGTGCTCGGGCCGCTCCGGGAAGCGGGGGCCGGCAGCCCCGGCCTGCCCCGTGGCATCTCCGGGGACTTTTCCACCTCTGTCCGCGTCAGCCAGCCGGCAGCCCCGCGCCCGGCCCGGCCCAGAAGTCACGTGGGGAGTCTGTCCTCTTCCTGGCAAGCCCACCCACCCCACCCCCCTCCCCGCCGATTTTCCAACACCTCCTTCTGCACCCAGGGTTGCCCTGTGCTGCCTGGGAGCTCCGAGGTGGACACACTGGGGCCTCACGTGGTGACCTCCCGGCCGCCCCAAGCGGGCCCAGAGAGAAAGAGAGAGAGAGAGAGACAGAGAGAGACAGAGACAGAGACAGAGACAGAGAGAGACAGAGACAGAGACAGAGGCAGAGAGAGACCTGACCCGGCGGTGGGCTCAGGCTGTGCACTCTCGCTGGCTGGTGACCCGGTTCCCTCCCGCTGACCCCTCCGCGCCGGTCGTTGGGCGCCATCTGGCGGCCGCTTTTACAGAGTGGCCCTCCTCCGGAGCCCCGGCGACATGAGCAAGGGATGGGACTCGCAGGACGTCTGTGTGGTTTCCAGTGTGGGGCTGTGTGGAACAGAGCTGCTAAGAACATTCATGCCCCGGATTCTGTGTGAATGAACAGGAACGTGGCCGCAGCCCCCACCCCGCCCCCCGCCCCAGCCCCCGGGAGTGGTGGGAGTGGTGCCCTCCAGACCACCCTCGGGTTGGATGCCTCCCTCCCTGGAAGGACTCACGGGACTCCACAAAAGCTGACTTCCTGGAGGTCCAGCGGAGACCCCCAAGGCCCAAGGCCCCCCCCCCACCCACCCACCACAGATCACTGTGGAAGCCTTAATGACCCAAGGCTCCAGCTACATACAGACGCTCTTAGGAGGCAAGATACACCAAAGGCTTATGTAGGTTGCCACTTTCGGTGGTTGTTTCCGCGGCGTGTCAGTTTTGGAACCCGCCACGCCCTTTTTCACAGAGGCCATACCGTTTCCCTTCACCACCAGTGAGGCGGGAGTGACTGACTTGGCTTCTCCGCGACCTGACTAGCAGTTTGATCCTGTTCCGGTATTTGGAAGAAGGCAGTCTCACCCATGTGTTCCCACAATGTCTCCCTCTAATTTTCTCACTTGCTTTTCCAGGGAACAGCTCACATCTTTTCATGCGCTTATCGGTCATCCATGCGTACCTCCTCCACCCCAGGTGAAAGTGCCTGCTCTGTCTATTGGTCTTCCATTCTTTTTGTATTTTTCAGTGTTGATTTCCCCCGGGTCTCCACTCCATTGTGGGTTTTGTTTTTTGTTTTTTGTTTTTTGTTTTTTTTTTTTGCTTAAAGATTGTCACCTGAGCTAGGCACTGTTGCGCTGCTTCCTCAGTTTCAGAGGGTACCTTTTTCAGGGTTGCTTTTTGACCGGGTCTCCTCGCCATTGTATTTTTTTATTTTTTATTTTTTTGCTTAAAGATTGCCACATGAGCTAGCCTCTGTTGCCCATCTTCTTCGGTTTCAGAGGGTAGATTTCTCAGTGTTGCTTTTTCGCCAGCTCTCCACGCCCTTGCGTCTTTTTTTTTTCTGCTTGAAGGCTGCAACCTGAGCTAGCTTCTTTTGCCCATGTTCGTCAGTTTCAGAGGGTGGATTTCTCCGTGTTGCTTTTTCCCCAGGTCTCCACACCCTTGTGTGTTTCTTTGGCTTAACGATTGCCACCTGAGGTAGCCTCTGTTGCCCATCTTCCTCCGTTTCAGAGGGTGGATTTCTCAGTGTTGCCTTTTCGCCAGCTCCCCACGCCCTTGTGTGTTTCTTTTGCTTAAAGATTGTCACCTGAGCTAGGCACTGTGGCCCTGCTTCCTCAGTTTCAGAGGGTACCTTTTTCAGGGTTGCTTTTTGACCGGGTCTCCTCGCCATTGTATTTTTTTATTTTATTTTTTTTGCTTAAAGATTGCCACCTGAGCTAGCCTCTGTTGCGCTTCTTTCTCAGTTCTAGAGGGTAGATTTCTCCGTGTTGCTTTTTCCCCAGGTCTCCACGCACTTCCTTTTATTTTTCCTTAAAAATTGCCACCTGAGCTAGCCTCTGTTGTCCATCTTCGTCGGTTTCAGAGGGTAGATTTCTCACTGTTGCTTTTTTGCCAGGTCTGCACGCCCTTGTGTTTTTTTTCTGCTTAAAGGTTGCAACCTGAGCTAGCTTCTTTTGCCCATGTTCCTCAGTTTCAGAGGGTGGATTTCTCAGTGTTGCCTTTTCCCCAGCTCCCCACGCCCTTGTGTGTTTCTTTTGCTTAAAGATTGCCACCTGAAGCCAGCCTCTCTTGCCCATCTTCCTCAGTTTCAGAGGGTAGATATTTCAGGGTTGCTTTTTCCCCAGGTCTCCACGCCTTTGGGTTTTGTTTTTGCTTAACGAGTGCCACCTGAGCTAGCCTCTCTTGCCCATCTTCCTCAGTTTCAGAGGGTAGATATTTCAGGGTTGCTTTGTCCCCAGGGCTCCACGCCTTTGTGCTTTGTTTTTGCTTAAGGATTGCCACCTGAGGTAGCCTCTCTTGCCCATGTTCCTCAGTTTCAGAGGGTGGATTTCTCCGTGTTGCTTTTTCCCCAGGCCTCCACGCCCTTGTGTGTTTCTTTTGCTTAACGATTGCCACCTGAGCTAGCCTCTGTTGCCCATCTTCGTCCGTTTCAGAGGGTGGATTTCTCAGTGTTGCCTTTTCGCCAGCTCCCCACGCCCTTGTGTGTTTCATTTGCTTAAAGATTGTCACCTGAGCTAGGCACTGTTGCCCTGCTTCCTCAGTTTCAGAGGGTACCTTTTTCAGGGTTGCTTTTTGACCGGGTCTCCTCGCCATTGTATTTTTTTATTTTATTTTTTTTGCTTAAAGATTGCCACCTGAGCTAGCCTCTGTTGCGCTTCTTTCTCAGTTCTAGAGGGTAGATTTCTCCGTGTTGCTTTTTCCCCAGGTCTCCACGCACTTCCTTTTATTTTTCCTTAAAAATTGCCACCTGAGCTAGCCTCTGTTGTCCATCTTCGTCGGTTTCAGAGGGTAGATTTCTCACTGTGGCTTTTTTGCCAGGTCTGCACGCCCTTGTGTTTTTTTTCTGCTTAAAGGTTGCAACCTGAGCTAGCTTCTTTTGCCCATGTTCCTCAGTTTCAGAGGGTGGATTTCTCCGTGTTGCTTTTTCCCCAGGCCTCCACGCCCTTGTGTGTTTCTTTTGCTTAACGATTGCCACCTGAGCTAGCCTCTGTTGCCCATCTTCGTCCGTTTCAGAGGGTGGATTTCTCAGTGTTGCCTTTTCCCCAGCTCCCCACGCCCTTGTGTGTTTCTTTTGCTTAAAGATTGCCACCTGAAGCCAGCCTCTCTTGCCCATCTTCCTCAGTTTCAGAGGGTAGATATTTCAGGGTTGCTTTTTCCCCAGGTCTCCACGCCTTTGTGCTTTGTTTTTGCTTAACGAGTGCCACCTGAGCTAGCCTCTCTTGCCCATCTTCCTCAGTTTCAGAGGGTAGATATTTCAGGGTTGCTTTGTCCCCAGGGCTCCACGCCTTTGTGCTTTGTTTTTGCTTAAGGATTGCCACCTGAGGTAGCCTCTCTTGCCCATCTTCCTCAGTTTCAGAGGGTGGATTTCTCCGTGTTGCTTTTTCCCCAGGTCTCCACGCCCTTGTGTGTTTCTTTTGCTTAAAGATTGCCACCTGAGCTAGCCTCTGTTGCCCATCTTCGTCCGTTTCAGAGGGTGGATTTCTCAGTGTTGCCTTTTCGCCAGCTCCCCACGCCCTTGTGTGTTTCTTTTGCTTAAAGATTGTCACCTGAGCTAGGCACTGTTGCCCTGCTTCCTCAGTTTCAGAGGGTACCTTTTTCAGGGTTGCTTTTTGACCGGGTCTCCTCGCCATTGTATTTTTTTATTTTATTTTTTTTGCTTAAAGATTGCCACCTGAGCTAGCCTCTGTTGCGCTTCTTTCTCAGTTCTAGAGGGTAGATTTCTCCGTGTTGCTTTTTCCCCAGGTCTCCACGCACTTCCTTTTATTTTTCCTTAAAAATTGCCACCTGAGCTAGCCTCTGTTGTCCATCTTCGTCGGTTTCAGAGGGTAGATTTCTCACTGTTGCTTTTTTGCCAGGTCTGCACGCCCTTGTGTTTTTTTTCTGCTTAAAGGTTGCAACCTGAGCTAGCTTCTTTTGCCCATGTTCCTCAGTTTCAGAGGGTGGATTTCTCCGTGTTGCTTTTTCCCCAGGCCTCCACGCCCTTGTGTGTTTCTTTTGCTTAACGATTGCCACCTGAGCTAGCCTCTGTTGCCCATCTTCGTCCGTTTCAGAGGGTGGATTTCTCAGTGTTGCCTTTTCCCCAGCTCCCCACGCCCTTGTGTGTTTCTTTTGCTTAAAGATTGCCACCTGAAGCCAGCCTCTCTTGCCCATCTTCCTCAGTTTCAGAGGGTAGATATTTCAGGGTTGCTTTTTCCCCAGGTCTCCACGCCTTTGTGCTTTGTTTTTGCTTAACGAGTGCCACCTGAGCTAGCCTCTCTTGCCCATCTTCCTCAGTTTCAGAGGGTAGATATTTCAGGGTTGCTTTGTCCCCAGGGCTCCACGCCTTTGTGCTTTGTTTTTGCTTAAGGATTGCCACCTGAGGTAGCCTCTCTTGCCCATCTTCCTCAGTTTCAGAGGGTGGATTTCTCCGTGTTGCTTTTTCCCCAGGTCTCCACGCCCTTGTGTGTTTCTTTTGCTTAAAGATTGCCACCTGAGCTAGCCTCTGTTGCCCATCTTCGTCCGTTTCAGAGGGTGGATTTCTCAGTGTTGCCTTTTCGCCAGCTCCCCACGCCCTTGTGTGTTTCTTTTGCTTAAAGATTGTCACCTGAGCTAGGCACTGTTGCCCTGCTTCCTCAGTTTCAGAGGGTACCTTTTTCAGGGTTGCTTTTTGACCGGGTCTCCTCGCCATTGTATTTTTTTATTTTATTTTTTTTGCTTAAAGATTGCCACCTGAGCTAGCCTCTGTTGCGCTTCTTTCTCAGTTCTAGAGGGTAGATTTCTCCGTGTTGCTTTTTCCCCAGGTCTCCACGCACTTCCTTTTATTTTTCCTTAAAAATTGCCACCTGAGCTAGCCTCTGTTGTCCATCTTCGTCGGTTTCAGAGGGTAGATTTCTCACTGTTGCTTTTTTGCCAGGTCTGCACGCCCTTGTGTTTTTTTTCTGCTTAAAGGTTGCAACCTGAGCTAGCTTCTTTTGCCCATGTTCCTCAGTTTCAGAGGGTGGATTTCTCCGTGTTGCTTTTTCCCCAGGCCTCCACGCCCTTGTGTGTTTCTTTTGCTTAACGATTGCCACCTGAGCTAGCCTCTGTTGCCCATCTTCGTCCGTTTCAGAGGGTGGATTTCTCAGTGTTGCCTTTTCCCCAGCTCCCCACGCCCTTGTGTGTTTCTTTTGCTTAAAGATTGCCACCTGAAGCCAGCCTCTCTTGCCCATCTTCCTCAGTTTCAGAGGGTAGATATTTCAGGGTTGCTTTTTCCCCAGGTCTCCACGCCTTTGTGCTTTGTTTTTGCTTAACGAGTGCCACCTGAGCTAGCCTCTCTTGCCCATCTTCCTCAGTTTCAGAGGGTAGATATTTCAGGGTTGCTTTGTCCCCAGGGCTCCACGCCTTTGTGCTTTGTTTTTGCTTAAGGATTGCCACCTGAGGTAGCCTCTCTTGCCCATCTTCCTCAGTTTCAGAGGGTGGATTTCTCCGTGTTGCTTTTTCCCCAGGTCTCCACGCCCTTGTGTGTTTCTTTTGCTTAAAGATTGCCACCTGAGCTAGCCTCTGTTGCCCATCTTCGTCCGTTTCAGAGGGTGGATTTCTCAGTGTTGCCTTTTCGCCAGCTCCCCACGCCCTTGTGTGTTTCTTTTGCTTAAAGATTGTCACCTGAGCTAGGCACTGTTGCCCTGCTTCCTCAGTTTCAGAGGGTACCTTTTTCAGGGTTGCTTTTTGACCGGGTCTCCTCGCCATTGTATTTTTTTATTTTATTTTTTTTGCTTAAAGATTGCCACCTGAGCTAGCCTCTGTTGCGCTTCTTTCTCAGTTCTAGAGGGTAGATTTCTCCGTGTTGCTTTTTCCCCAGGTCTCCACGCACTTCCTTTTATTTTTCCTTAAAAATTGCCACCTGAGCTAGCCTCTGTTGTCCATCTTCGTCGGTTTCAGAGGGTAGATTTCTCACTGTTGCTTTTTTGCCAGGTCTGCACGCCCTTGTGTTTTTTTTCTGCTTAAAGGTTGCAACCTGAGCTAGCTTCTTTTGCCCATGTTCCTCAGTTTCAGAGGGTGGATTTCTCCGTGTTGCTTTTTCCCCAGGCCTCCACGCCCTTGTGTGTTTCTTTTGCTTAACGATTGCCACCTGAGCTAGCCTCTGTTGCCCATCTTCGTCCGTTTCAGAGGGTGGATTTCTCAGTGTTGCCTTTTCCCCAGCTCCCCACGCCCTTGTGTGTTTCTTTTGCTTAAAGATTGCCACCTGAAGCCAGCCTCTCTTGCCCATCTTCCTCAGTTTCAGAGGGTAGATATTTCAGGGTTGCTTTTTCCCCAGGTCTCCACGCCTTTGTGCTTTGTTTTTGCTTAAAGAGTGCCACCTGAGCTAGCCTCTCTTACCCATCTTCCTCAGTTTCAGAGGGTAGATATTTCAGGGTTGCTTTGTCCCCAGGGCTCCACGCCTTTGTGCTTTGTTTTTGCTTAAGGATTACCACCTGAGGTAGCCTCTCTTGCCCATCTTCCTCAGTTTCAGAGGGTGGATTTCTCCGTGTTGCTTTTTCCCCAGGTCTCCACGCCCTTGTGTGTTTCTTTTGCTTAAAGATTGCCACCTGAGCTAGCCTCTGTTGCCCATCTTCGTCCGTTTCAGAGGGTGGATTTCTCAGTGTTGCCTTTTCGCCAGCTCCCCACGCCCTTGTGTGTTTCTTTTGCTTAAAGATTGTCACCTGAGCTAGGCACTGTTGCCCTGCTTCCTCAGTTTCAGAGGGTACCTTTTTCAGGGTTGCTTTTTGACCGGGTCTCCTCGCCATTGTATTTCTTTATCTTATTTTTTTTGCTTAAAGATTGCCACCTGAGCTAGCCTCTGTTGCGCTTCTTTCTCAGTTCTAGAGGGTAGATTTCTCCGTGTTGCTTTTTCCCCCGGTCTCCACGCACTTCCTTTTATTTTTCCTTAAAAATTGCCACCTGAGCTAGCCTCTGTTGTCCATCTTCGTCGGTTTCAGAGGGTAGATTTCTCACTGTTGCTTTTTTGCCAGGTCTGCACGCCCTTGTGTTTTTTTTCTGCTTAAAGGTTGCAACCTGAGCTAGCTTCTTTTGCCCATGTTCCTCAGTTTCAGAGGGTGGATTTCTCCGTGTTGCTTTTTCCCCAGGCCTCCACGCCCTTGTGTGTTTCTTTTGCTTAACGATTGCCACCTGAGCTAGCCTCTGTTGCCCATCTTCGTCCGTTTCAGAGGGTGGATTTCTCAGTGTTGCCTTTTCCCCAGCTCCCCACGCCCTTGTGTGTTTCTTTTGCTTAAAGATTGCCACCTGAAGCCAGCCTCTCTTGCCCATCTTCCTCAGTTTCAGAGGGTAGATATTTCAGGGTTGCTTTTTCCCCAGGTCTCCACGCCTTTGGGTTTTGTTTTTGCTTAACGATTGCCACCTGAGCTAGCCTCTCTTGCCCATCTTCCTGAGTTTCAGAGGGTCGATATCTCCGTGTTGCTGTTTCCCCAGGTCTCCACGCCCTTGTGTGTTTCTTTTGCTTAATGTTTGCCACCTGAAGCCAGCCTCTCTTGCCCATCTTCCTCAGTTTCAGAGGGTAGATATTTCAGGGTTGCTTTTTCCCCAGGTCTCCACGCCTTTGTGTTTTGTTTTTGCTTAACGAGTGCCACCTGAGCTAGCCTCTCTTGCCCATGTTCCTCAGTTTCAGAGGGTAGATATTTCAGGGTTGCTTTGTCCCCAGGGCTCCACGCCTTTGTGCTTTGTTTTTGCTTAAGGATTGCCACCTGAGGTAGCCTCTCTTGCCCATCTTCCTCAGTTTCAGAGGGTGGATTTCTCCGTGTTGCTTTTTCCCCAGGTCTCCACGCCCTTGTGTGTTTCTTTTGCTTAAAGATTGCCACCTGAGCTAGCCTCTGTTGCCCATCTTCGTCCGTTTCAGAGGGTGGATTTCTCAGTGTTGCCTTTTCGCCAGCTCCCCACGCCCTTGTGTGTTTCTTTTGCTTAAAGATTGTCACCTGAGCTAGGCACTGTTGCCCTGCTTCCTCAGTTTCAGAGGGTACCTTTTTCAGGGTTGCTTTTTGACCGGGTCTCCTCGCCATTGTATTTCTTTATTTTATTTTTTTTGCTTAAAGATTGCCACCTGAGCTAGCCTCTGTTGCGCTTCTTTCTCAGTTCTAGAGGGTAGATTTCTCCGTGTTGCTTTTTCCCCAGGTCTCCACGCACTTCCTTTTATTTTTCCTTAAAAATTGCCACCTGAGCTAGCCTCTGTTGTCCATCTTCGTCGGTTTCAGAGGGTAGATTTCTCACTGTTGCTTTATTGCCAGGTCTGCACGCCCTTGTGTTTTTTTTCTGCTTAAAGGTTGCAACCTGAGCTAGCTTCTTTCGCCCATGTTCCTCAGTTTCAGAGGGTGGATTTCTCCGTGTTGCTTTTTCCCCAGGCCTCCACGCCCTTGTGTGTTTCTTTTGCTTAACGATTGCCACCTGAGCTAGCCTCTGTTGCCCATCTTCGTCCGTTTCAGAGGGTGGATTTCTCAGTGTTGCCTTTTCCCCAGCTCCCCACGCCCTTGTGTGTTTCTTTTGCTTAAAGATTGCCACCTGAGCTAGCCTCTGTTGCCCATCTTCGTCCGTTTCAGAGGGTGGATTTCTCAGTGTTGCCTTTTCGCCAGCTCCCCACGCCCTTGTGTGTTTCTTTTGCTTAAAGATTGTCACCTGAGCTAGGCACTGTTGCCCTGCTTCCTCAGTTTCAGAGGGTACCTTTTTCAGGGTTGCTTTTTGACCGGGTCTCCTCGCCATTGTATTTTTTTATTTTATTTTTTTTGCTTAAAGATTGCCACCTGAGCTAGCCTCTGTTGCGCTTCTTTCTCAGTTCTAGAGGGTAGATTTCTCCGTGTTGCTTTTTCCCCAGGTCTCCACGCACTTCCTTTTATTTTTCCTTAAAAATTGCCACCTGAGCTAGCCTCTGTTGTCCATCTTCGTCGGTTTCAGAGGGTAGATTTCTCACTGTTGCTTTTTTGCCAGGTCTGCACGCCCTTGTGTTTTTTTTCTGCTTAAAGGTTGCAACCTGAGCTAGCTTCTTTTGCCCATGTTCCTCAGTTTCAGAGGGTGGATTTCTCCGTGTTGCTTTTTCCCCAGGCCTCCACGCCCTTGTGTGTTTCTTTTGCTTAACGATTGCCACCTGAGCTAGCCTCTGTTGCCCATCTTCGTCCGTTTCAGAGGGTGGATTTCTCAGTGTTGCCTTTTCCCCAGCTCCCCACGCCCTTGTGTGTTTCTTTTGCTTAAAGATTGCCACCTGAAGCCAGCCTCTCTTGCCCATCTTCCTCAGTTTCAGAGGGTAGATATTTCAGGGTTGCTTTTTCCCCAGGTCTCCACGCCTTTGTGCTTTGTTTTTGCTTAAAGAGTGCCACCTGAGCTAGCCTCTCTTACCCATCTTCCTCAGTTTCAGAGGGTAGATATTTCAGGGTTGCTTTGTCCCCAGGGCTCCACGCCTTTGTGCTTTGTTTTTGCTTAAGGATTACCACCTGAGGTAGCCTCTCTTGCCCATCTTCCTCAGTTTCAGAGGGTGGATTTCTCCGTGTTGCTTTTTCCCCAGGTCTCCACGCCCTTGTGTGTTTCTTTTGCTTAAAGATTGCCACCTGAGCTAGCCTCTGTTGCCCATCTTCGTCCGTTTCAGAGGGTGGATTTCTCAGTGTTGCCTTTTCGCCAGCTCCCCACGCCCTTGTGTGTTTCTTTTGCTTAAAGATTGTCACCTGAGCTAGGCACTGTTGCCCTGCTTCCTCAGTTTCAGAGGGTACCTTTTTCAGGGTTGCTTTTTGACCGGGTCTCCTCGCCATTGTATTTCTTTATCTTATTTTTTTTGCTTAAAGATTGCCACCTGAGCTAGCCTCTGTTGCGCTTCTTTCTCAGTTCTAGAGGGTAGATTTCTCCGTGTTGCTTTTTCCCCCGGTCTCCACGCACTTCCTTTTATTTTTCCTTAAAAATTGCCACCTGAGCTAGCCTCTGTTGTCCATCTTCGTCGGTTTCAGAGGGTAGATTTCTCACTGTTGCTTTTTTGCCAGGTCTGCACGCCCTTGTGTTTTTTTTCTGCTTAAAGGTTGCAACCTGAGCTAGCTTCTTTTGCCCATGTTCCTCAGTTTCAGAGGGTGGATTTCTCCGTGTTGCTTTTTCCCCAGGCCTCCACGCCCTTGTGTGTTTCTTTTGCTTAACGATTGCCACCTGAGCTAGCCTCTGTTGCCCATCTTCGTCCGTTTCAGAGGGTGGATTTCTCAGTGTTGCCTTTTCCCCAGCTCCCCACGCCCTTGTGTGTTTCTTTTGCTTAAAGATTGCCACCTGAAGCCAGCCTCTCTTGCCCATCTTCCTCAGTTTCAGAGGGTAGATATTTCAGGGTTGCTTTTTCCCCAGGTCTCCACGCCTTTGGGTTTTGTTTTTGCTTAACGATTGCCACCTGAGCTAGCCTCTCTTGCCCATCTTCCTGAGTTTCAGAGGGTCGATATCTCCGTGTTGCTGTTTCCCCAGGTCTCCACGCCCTTGTGTGTTTCTTTTGCTTAATGTTTGCCACCTGAAGCCAGCCTCTCTTGCCCATCTTCCTCAGTTTCAGAGGGTAGATATTTCAGGGTTGCTTTTTCCCCAGGTCTCCACGCCTTTGTGTTTTGTTTTTGCTTAACGAGTGCCACCTGAGCTAGCCTCTCTTGCCCATGTTCCTCAGTTTCAGAGGGTAGATATTTCAGGGTTGCTTTGTCCCCAGGGCTCCACGCCTTTGTGCTTTGTTTTTGCTTAAGGATTGCCACCTGAGGTAGCCTCTCTTGCCCATCTTCCTCAGTTTCAGAGGGTGGATTTCTCCGTGTTGCTTTTTCCCCAGGTCTCCACGCCCTTGTGTGTTTCTTTTGCTTAAAGATTGCCACCTGAGCTAGCCTCTGTTGCCCATCTTCGTCCGTTTCAGAGGGTGGATTTCTCAGTGTTGCCTTTTCGCCAGCTCCCCACGCCCTTGTGTGTTTCTTTTGCTTAAAGATTGTCACCTGAGCTAGGCACTGTTGCCCTGCTTCCTCAGTTTCAGAGGGTACCTTTTTCAGGGTTGCTTTTTGACCGGGTCTCCTCGCCATTGTATTTCTTTATTTTATTTTTTTTGCTTAAAGATTGCCACCTGAGCTAGCCTCTGTTGCGCTTCTTTCTCAGTTCTAGAGGGTAGATTTCTCCGTGTTGCTTTTTCCCCAGGTCTCCACGCACTTCCTTTTATTTTTCCTTAAAAATTGCCACCTGAGCTAGCCTCTGTTGTCCATCTTCGTCGGTTTCAGAGGGTAGATTTCTCACTGTTGCTTTATTGCCAGGTCTGCACGCCCTTGTGTTTTTTTTCTGCTTAAAGGTTGCAACCTGAGCTAGCTTCTTTCGCCCATGTTCCTCAGTTTCAGAGGGTGGATTTCTCCGTGTTGCTTTTTCCCCAGGCCTCCACGCCCTTGTGTGTTTCTTTTGCTTAACGATTGCCACCTGAGCTAGCCTCTGTTGCCCATCTTCGTCCGTTTCAGAGGGTGGATTTCTCAGTGTTGCCTTTTCCCCAGCTCCCCACGCCCTTGTGTGTTTCTTTTGCTTAAAGATTGCCACCTGAAGCCAGCCTCTCTTGCCCATCTTCCTCAGTTTCAGAGGGTAGATATTTCAGGGTTGCTTTTTCCCCAGGTCTCCACGCCTTTGGGTTTTGTTTTTGCTTAACGAGTGCCACCTGAGCTAGCCTCTCTTGCCCATGTTCCTCAGTTTCAGAGGGTAGATATTTCAGGGTTGCTTTGTCCCCAGGGCTCCACGCCTTTGTGCTTTGTTTTTGCTTAAGGATTGCCACCTCAGCTAGCCTCTCTTGCCCATCTTCCTCAGTTTCAGAGGGTGGATTTCTCCGTGTTGCTTTTTCCCCAGGTCTCCACGCCCTTGTGTGTTTCTTTTGCTTAAAGATTGCCACCTGAGCTAGCCTCTGTTGCCCATCTTCGTCCGTTTCAGAGGGTGGATTTCTCAGTGTTGCCTTTTCGCCAGCTCCCCACGCCCTTGTGTGTTTCTTTTGCTTAAAGATTGTCACCTGAGCTAGGCACTGTTGCCCTGCTTCCTCAGTTTCAGAGGGTACCTTTTTCAGGGTTGCTTTTTGACCGGGTCTCCTCGCCATTGTATTTTTTTATCTTATTTTTTTTGCTTAAAGATTGCCACCTGAGCTAGCCTCTGTTGCGCTTCTTTCTCAGTTCTAGAGGGTAGATTTCTCCGTGTTGCTTTTTCCCCAGGTCTCCACGCACTTCCTTTTATTTTTCCTTAAAAATTGCCACCTGAGCTAGCCTCTGTTGCCCATCTTCGTCGGTTTCAGAGGGTAGATTTCTCACTGTTGCTTTTTTGCCAGGTCTGCACGCCCTTGTGTTTTTTTTCTGCTTAAAGGTTGCAACCTGAGCTAGCTTCTTTTGCCCATGTTCCTCAGTTTCAGAGGGTGGATTTCTCCGTGTTGCTTTTTCCCCAGGCCTCCACGCCCTTGTGTGTTTCTTTTGCTTAACGATTGCCACCTGAGCTAGCCTCTGTTGCCCATCTTCGTCCGTTTCAGAGGGTGGATTTCTCAGTGTTGCCTTTTCCCCAGCTCCCCACGCCCTTGTGTGTTTCTTTTGCTTAAAGATTGCCACCTGAAGCCAGCCTCTCTTGCCCATCTTCCTCAGTTTCAGAGGGTAGATATTTCAGGGTTGCTTTTTCCCCAGGTCTCCACGCCTTTGGGTTTTGTTTTTGCTTAACGAGTGCCACCTGAGCTAGCCTCTCTTGCCCATGTTCCTCAGTTTCAGAGGGTAGATATTTCAGGGTTGCTTTGTCCCCAGGGCTCCCCGCCTTTGTGCTTTGTTTTTGCTTAAGGATTGCCACCTGAGGTAGCCTCTCTTGCCCATGTTCCTCAGTTTCAGAGGGTGGATTTCTCCGTGTTGCTTTTTCCCCAGGTCTCCACGCCCTTGTGTGTTTCTTTTGCTTAAAGATTGCCACCTGAGCTAGCCTCTGTTGCCCATCTTCGTCCGTTTCAGAGGGTGGATTTCTCAGTGTTGCCTTTTCGCCAGCTCCCCACGCCCTTGTGTGTTTCTTTTGCTTAAAGATTGTCACCTGAGCTAGGCACTGTTGCCCTGCTTCCTCAGTTTCAGAGGGTACCTTTTTCAGGGTTTCTTTTTGACCGGGTCTCCTCGCCATTGTATTTCTTTATTTTATTTTTTTTGCTTAAAGATTGCCACCTGAGCTAGCCTCTGTTGCGCTTCTTTCTCAGTTCTAGAGGGTAGATTTCTCCGTGTTGCTTTTTCCCCAGGTCTCCACGCACTTCCTTTTATTTTTCCTTAAAAATTGCCACCTGAGCTAGCCTCTGTTGTCCATCTTCGTCGGTTTCAGAGGGTAGATTTCTCACTGTTGCTTTATTGCCAGGTCTGCACGCCCTTGTGTTTTTTTTCTGCTTAAAGGTTGCAACCTGAGCTAGCTTCTTTCGCCCATGTTCCTCAGTTTCAGAGGGTGGATTTCTCCGTGTTGCTTTTTCCCCAGGCCTCCACGCCCTTGTGTGTTTCTTTTGCTTAACGATTGCCACCTGAGCTAGCCTCTGTTGCCCATCTTCATCCGTTTCAGAGGGTGGATTTCTCAGTGTTGCCTTTTCCCCAGCTCCCCACGCCCTTGTGTGTTTCTTTTGCTTAAAGATTGCCACCTGAAGCCAGCCTCTCTTGCCCATCTTCCTCAGTTTCAGAGGGTAGATATTTCAGGGTTGCTTTTTCCCCAGGTCTCCACGCCTTTGGGTTTTGTTTTTGCTTAACGATTGCCACCTGAGCTAGCCTCTCTTGCCCATCTTCCTGAGTTTCAGAGGGTCGATATCTCCGTGTTGCTGTTTCCCCAGGTCTCCACGCCCTTGTGTGTTTCTTTTGCTTAACGTTTGCCACCTGAAGCCAGCCTCTCTTGCCCATCTTCCTCAGTTTCAGAGGGTAGATATTTCAGGGTTGCTTTTTCCCCAGGTCTCCACGCCTTTGTGTTTTGTTTTTGCTTAACGAGTGCCACCTGAGCTAGCCTCTCTTGCCCATGTTCCTCAGTTTCAGAGGGTAGATATTTCAGGGTTGCTTTGTCCCCAGGGCTCCACGCCTTTGTGCTTTGTTTTTGCTTAAGGATTGCCACCTGAGGTAGCCTCTCTTGCCCATCTTCCTCAGTTTCAGAGGGTTGATTTCTCCGTGTTGCTTTTTCCCCAGGTCTCCACGCCCTTGTGTGTTTCTTTTGCTTAAAGATTGCCACCTGAGCTAGCCTCTGTTGCCCATCTTCGTCCGTTTCAGAGGGTGGATTTCTCAGTGTTGCCTTTTCGCCAGCTCCCCACGCCCTTGTGTGTTTCTTTTGCTTAAAGATTGTCACCTGAGCTAGGCACTGTTGCCCTGCTTCCTCAGTTTCAGAGGGTACCTTTTTCAGGGTTGCTTTTTGACCGGGTCTCCTCGCCATTGTATTTCTTTATTTTATTTTTTTTGCTTAAAGATTGCCACCTGAGCTAGCCTCTGTTGCGCTTCTTTCTCAGTTCTAGAGGGTAGATTTCTCCGTGTTGCTTTTTCCCCAGGTCTCCACGCACTTCCTTTTATTTTTCCTTAAAAATTGCCACCTGAGCTAGCCTCTGTTGTCCATCTTCGTCGGTTTCAGAGGGTAGATTTCTCACTGTTGCTTTTTTGCCAGGTCTGCACGCCCTTGTGTTTTTTTTCTGCTTAAAGGTTGCAACCTGAGCTAGCTTCTTTCGCCCATGTTCCTCAGTTTCAGAGGGTGGATTTCTCCGTGTTGCTTTTTCCCCAGGCCTCCACGCCCTTGTGTGTTTCTTTTGCTTAACGATTGCCACCTGAGCTAGCCTCTGTTGCCCATCTTCGTCCGTTTCAGAGGGTGGATTTCTCAGTGTTGCCTTTTCCCCAGCTCCCCACGCCCTTGTGTGTTTCTTTTGCTTAAAGATTGCCACCTGAGCTAGGCACTGTTGCCCTGCTTCCTCAGTTTCAGAGGGTACCTTTTTCAGGGTTGCTTTTTGACCGGGTCTCCTCGCCATTGTATTTTTCTATTTTCTTTTTTTTGCTTAAAGATTGCCACCTGAGCTAGCCTCTGTTGCCCATCTTCTTCGGTTTCAGAGGGTAGATTTCTCAGTGTTTCTTTTTCGCCAGCTCTCTACGCCCTTGCGTCTTTTTTTTTTTCTGCTTAAAGGTTGCCACCTGAGCTAGCTTCTTTTGCCCATGTTCGTCAGTTTCAGAGGGTGGATTTCTCCGTGTTGCTTTTTCCCCAGGTCTCTACGCCCTTGTGTGTTTCTTCTGCTTAACGATTGCCACCTGAGGTAGCCTCTGTTGCCCATCCTCGTCAGTTTCAGAGGGTGGATTTCTCCCTGTTGCTTTTTCCCCAGGTCTCCACGCCCTTGTGTGTTTCTTTTGCTTAAAGTTTGCCACCTGAAGCCAGCCTCTCTTGCCCATCTTCCTCAGTTTCAGAGGGTAGATATTTCAGGGTTGCTTTTTCCCCAGGTCTCCACGCCTTTGGGTTTTGTTTTTGCTTAACGATTGCCACCTGAGCTAGCCTCTGTTGCCCATCTTCCTCAATTTCAGAGGGTTGATATTTCAGGGTTGCTTTTTCCCCAGGTCTCCACGCCTTTGTGTTTTGTTTTTGCTTAACGAGTGCCACCTGAGCTAGCCTCTCTTGCCCTTGTTCCTCAGTTTCAGAGGGTAGATATTTCAGGGTTGCTTTGTCCCCAGGGCTCCACGCCTTTGTGCTTTGTTTTTGCTTAAGGATTGCCACCTGAGGTAGCCTCTCTTGCCCATCTTCCTCAGTTTCAGAGGGTGGATTTCTCCGTGTTGCTTTTTCCCCAGGTCTCCACGCCCTTGTGTGTTTCTTTTGCTTAAAGATTGCCACCTGAGCTAGCCTCTGTTGCCCATCTTCCTCCGTTTCAGAGGGTGGATTTCTCAGTGTTGCCTTTTCGCCAGCTCCCCACGCCCTTGTGTGTTTCTTTTGCTTAAAGATTGTCACCTGAGCTAGGCACTGTTGCCCTGCTTCCTCAGTTTCAGAGGGTCCCTTTTTCAGGGTTGCTTTTTCACCGGGTCTCCTCGCCATTGTATTTTTTTATCTTATTTTTTTTGCTTAAAGATTGCCACCTGAGCTAGCCTCTGTTGCGCTTCTTTCTCAGTTCTAGAGGGTAGATTTCTCCGTGTTGCTTTTTCCCCAGGTCTCCACGCACTTCCTTTTATTTTTCCTTAAAAATTGCCACCTGAGCTAGCCTCTGTTGTCCATCTTCGTCGGTTTCAGAGGGTAGATTTCTCACTGTTGCTTTTTTGCCAGGTCTGCACGCCCTTGTGTTTTTTTTCTGCTTAAAGGTTGCAACCTGAGCTAGCTTCTTTTGCCCATGTCCCTCAGTTTCAGAGGGTGGATTTCTCCGTGTTGCTTTTTCCCCAGGCCTCCACGCCCTTGTGTGTTTCTTTGCTTAACGATTGCCACCTGAGCTAGCCTCTGTTGCCCATCTTCGTCCGTTTCAGAGGGTGGATTTCTCAGTGTTGCCTTTTCGCCAGCTCCCCACGCCCTTCTGTGTTTCTTTTGCTTAAAGATTGCCACCTGAAGCCAGCCTCTCTTGCCCATCTTCCTCAGTTTCAGAGGGTAGATATTTCAGGGTTGCTTTTTCCCCAGGTCTCCACGCCTTTGGGTTTTGTTTTTGCTTAACGATTGCCACCTGAGCTAGCCTCTCTTGCCCATCTTCCTGAGTTTCAGAGGGTCGATATCTCCGTGTTGCTGTTTCCTCAGGTCTCCACGCCCTTGTGTGTTTCTTTTGCTTAACGTTTGCCACCTGAAGCCAGCCTCTCTTGCCCATCTTCCTCAGTTTCAGAGGGTGGATTTCTCCGTGTTGCTTTTTCCCCAGGTCTCCACGCCCTTGTGTGTTTCTTTTGCTTAAAGATTGCCACCTGAGCTAGCCTCTGTTGCCCATCTTCCTCCGTTTCAGAGGGTGGATTTCTCAGTGTTGCCTTTTCGCCAGCTCCCCACGCCCTTGTGTGTTTCTTTTGCTTAAAGATTGTCACCTGAGCTAGGCACTGTTGCCCTGCTTCCTCAGTTTCAGAGGGTACCTTTTTCAGGGTTGCTTTTTGACCGGGTCTCCTCGCCATTGTATTTTTTTATCTTATTTTTTTTGCTTAAAGATTGCCACCTGAGCTAGCCTCTGTTGCCCATCTTCGTCCGTTTCAGAGGGTGGATTTCTCAGTGTTGCCTTTTCCCCAGCTCCCCACGCCCTTGTGTGTTTCTTTTGCTTAAAGATTGCCACCTGAAGCCAGCCTCTCTTGCCCATCTTCCTCAGTTTCAGAGGGTGGATTTCTCAGTGTTGCCTTTTCCTCAGCTCCCCACGCCCTTGTGTGTTTCTTTTGCTTAAAGATTGTCACCTGAGCTAGGCACTGTTGCCCTGCTTCCTCAGTTTCAGAGGGTACCTTTTTCAGGGTTGCTTTTTGACCGGGTCTCCTCGCCATTGTATTTTTTTATTTTATTTTTTTTGCTTAAAGATTGCCACCTGAGCTAGCCTCTGTTGCGCTTCTTTCTCAGTTCTAGAGGGTAGATTTCTCCGTGTTGCTTTTTCCCCTGGTCTCCACGCACTTCCTTTCATTTTTCCTTAAAAATTGCCACCTGAGCTAGCCCCTGTTGCCCATCTTCGTCGGTTTCAGAGGGTAGATTTCTCAGTGTTGATTTTTCCCCATTTCTCCACGCCCTCGTGCTTTTTTTTTTTATTTCCTTAAATGTCGGCGCCTGAGCTAGCTTCTTTTGCCCATCTTCGTCAGTTTCAGCGGGTAGACTCTCCGCCTGCCTTCGACAGGCCCTCTGGACTGGAAAGCTTTCCTCCTCCCGTCATCACGGTCCTTCTCGGATGACGTGCCTGGTTTCGGTTTGACCGTCCCCGCCCGCCCTGATTTTCTAAGTCCTCCCGGGAACCCCGGGGGCGCTCCAGCCGCTCCGGGAAGCGGCGGCCTCCCGGCCGCACCGGCCCAGCCCGGCCCGGGCCGCCCCCTGGCCTCTCTGGGGGGAACTCTCCCCTTCCCCTTCCCGGTGTTCGCCCGAGAAACCTTTTCCGAGTCCCCCTCCTGCGGCTGGGGCTGCGCCTTGGCGGCCGGGAGCCCGCGGGCGGACGCCCTGGGGCCGCACTGGGCCGGGAGGCTGGGTCCGAGGGGGCTCCGGGACGGGATCGGGCGGCCCGGCGGCCCGGCTGTGCTCCCCGGCGGGCCCGCGCTCCGGCTCCGTCCCGCTGAGGCGGTCGTCGGTCGCCGGGTGCCACCTGGCGGCCGCTTTTATATCGTCTCTTTCCTCCGGAGCTCCGGCGACGCGGGCCAAGGGACGGGACTCGGCCGCGGTGACCGAGGCAGAGTCCCGGGAGGCCGGCGTCGCTGGCGGGATCTGGCCCGGTGGCGCCGGGGCGTGAGCGCGACGCCCGCTCGCCGGAGATTGGAGGTGCAGGCTACTGAGGGAGGTGGCTGTCGCCGCGCCGCCCGGTGCCGGCCGGGGTGTGGGGCCTCCCGGACGGGTCGACCAGCAGCCGCCGGTGCCCCTCCGTCCCCGGGAGGGGGTGGGGGGCCGCCGCGGGGGAACGGGCGAGGGAGCTCGTCCCGTGCCCGGCCGTCGTCCCGAGGGCGGCCCGGTGGTCGGGCCTTCCGCGTCGCCGATCCCCTTTCCGCGCCCCGCTCCGGAGGTGGGCGACCGGCCGGGGCCTTGCGGGGGAGGCCCGTGGAGGGCGCGACGGGCTCGGCCGCCGGGCTGGCCTTTTCCCCACTGGTCTTCCGAGTCGACCGGCTCTGGCGGTGGGGACCGGGCCCGGTCCTCGGATGCCTCCTCCTCCGTGGCAGTTTTTTTTTCCAAGTCCCGCCCTGGAGAAGAGCGTGGACCGGCCCCGGGAGCCCTCGAGGGCGGGCCGGGGAGGGCGTCCCCGGCCCGGACGCGTGCCCGGGGTGGGTCCGGGCCGTCGGACCGGACTTCTCTCTCCGAGTTTCGCGGGTCGCGTCTTTGTCCGGAGGCGGGAGGGGGCCGGCTCGAGGCGTAGGTGGAGCCCCGGCTGAGGGACGGGAGCCACGGTCCCGCCCCGGGCCCGGTCGCCGGAGGCGCCTCCGCGGAATTCTTTTCTAAGTCCTGACCCGGCGACTCAGAGGGAGGGACCGACCGGTCCCGGCCCGCGCGGGCGGCCCGGGGAGGCTGTCCCCGGCTCCCCCTGCCGCCACGCTTCTGGGGTCGACCAGATGGCCCCGGGAGCTCCGGGCCTGGTGGCGATGGGGTCGTGCTTGAGGTCTGGTGGCCGTGGCCGTGATCCAGGGGTTCCCCTGGTGATCCGTGGGTGGGCCCCGTCTCCGGGCGCGGCGATTCTTGCCCCCGAATGGGTGGTTTTGTGCCGCCAGGTAAGTGCTGACACGCTCTGCTCGGGTGACAGTCGCCCGAGAGCTTCCGGGTGCCTGGATGCGTGTGCGGGGAGGGCTCCGGGCTCTGGCCGAGAACCGGACGCCCGTTTCCACCCCCGCCGCTTGAGCCGCCCGCTGGGGCCTGCGCGCCGGCTCTTGTGCATTCCAGGCGCCCCCACGACCGTGGTGCCACCTCCGGTCTCTGGTACCCGAGGGCGGCGGGGTTAGGGGCGCGGGGTCCTCTACCACGTGCACTCCCTGCCGCCGGCACCCGGGTGCGGTCGCGACTTACCCCATCCCACCGGCTCCGTGCCAGTGCGTGTCAGGCGTTCTCGTCCTGGGGTGGTCGCCCGCGCTTGCTGGAGGAGGAGAGGGGTCGGTGAGGCTGAAGCAGGCTCCTCCGCTCGCTGTCCTCGCCGGCCTTCCCTTGCTCGGGGGTCCCTCGCGTTATGCTGCCGACCGATGTGGTGATGCTGTGCTCTCCCGGGCCGGGCCTAAGCCGTGCCAGACGAGGGACGGACGTTCATGGCGAACGGGACCGCTCTTCTCGCTCTGCCCGCGGGTCCCCTCGCCCGTTCTCCCCCGCTGCGAGTGGCGTGTGGGAGGCGGCAGGGGTGCGGAATCCGGCCCGACCTCGCTCCCCCGCCCCGTGCCTCGTGGCGTGGGCGGTGTCGGGGTCTCCGTGACGCGGCGGATGCTCCGCCTGTGCCTCTTGGCTGTGTCTCGCGGGCAGCCCTCCCCGCGGTGGGGCGGGCCGTGTTGCCGCCGCGCCGCGCGCCTTCCCGGGCGCGTGAGCGCGTTCCCCAGGCCGTTGGCGGTGCCCCTGGAGCGTTCCAGGTCGTCCCTCAGGCGCCCGAGGCCGAGTGGCGGTGTCGTTCCCTGTTCCCGTCGGCCTCCTCAGGTAACCACTGCGCTGGTGTGTCTGAGGAGCGGAGGGGTCGAGTCGGTAAGGGAGGCGTGCCCCTCGTCCCCCTCGGGGTGGACGGGTGCCTCGTCGCCCCCCACGGCGTGCCGTGTGGGGGCGGGCAGGCTCGGGCGCGTGCCCGCGCGTTCCCCTTGCTGGGGTTTCCCCGCGGGTGTGGGAGTGACCGTGGCGGGCCGAGCCAGCGGCGTGGCGCTGGCTCTTTGGTTGGGAGGTGCTGTTTGATCGGCACCTCCGTCCCAGTCTCTGCCTCCCTTGGTCTCTCGGCCTGAGAGGAGGCACTGACTTGGGAGCCGCACAGGGGCCTTGTAGATCCCTAGCTAAGCCCAGTGTGGCCAGAGATGGCGAGCCCGGGGCAGCGCGGGCTCGCGGCCCTGACCACGGACGCTCCGACTTGCTCTAGGCCTTACCTCTACCGCAGACCCCTCCTGCGTTGCGTGGCCATGGTGTCTGTAAGCGCCTTGGTGGGACCGATGGCGGACGATGGGCGGGGGCGACACGCCCTCGGTGAGAAAGCCTTCTCTAGCGATCCGAGAGGGTGCCTTGGGGTACCGGACCCCCCAGCCGCCGCCCCTCCTTTGCGCGTAGTAGCCACGGACGCCACCACCGGCAGAGCTGCTCTTTGCCTACCG